>NC_087245.1:35277500-35302500 GCF_037042905.1 Lytechinus pictus
TGATTGTCTGATCGTTCACATTGACGGGAGGCTCAATGACCTTTTCTCCATGAAGTAGGCCTATTTTGATTTTTTAGCATCAATAACTACCATGTCCATTATCTAAAATGTGATCTCCTTTTCATTACCTCCTTCCTCCTAAATTCATCTTAAACATCCAAAATAACAATAACGGACAAAATAAAATGATTAGAAAGTAAAAACAGATAATTTCGATTAATTGGCAGGATGATTAATGTTGCCCAGTACGCGCCATTAATGAAGGGCCTCCGTTTCCTAGAAATAGGTCAATCAGAGAAGTCAACGAACTTTCTGACGTGACATCACAATGCGATGTGCGCAGAGTGAAAACTTTCAGCCAATCAGGGCGCGGTAACCAAGAGAATGGCCACGGCGCACCTGTTTGTTTACTGTTTTTGCATATGGCCTGGACAAGCAATACGGATGTTTCATTCTCGTATAATGGACTTTCAAACACTGACTTGGGCTTTTATTCATGGAACTTACCTCACATTATCACAAGTCTTATTAATAAGGAAACTTCAAGTCGTTCGCTTTTTCAATAAGGGGAAAAAAGGGGGAAAGGAATGTGTTTGAGGTAAATGATAAACACGTTATATTCACGAATTTTATTCATTATTTTCGGGAGAGAAGGTGTTTTTTCAAGGTTAATTACAATCATTTTTCACATCTGTTAAATGCTAGTGTATCATTGACTGTTTTATTTTAATACTTATTTAACCTTCATTGTTCTCAACCTCAAAATATGATAAAAGGAAAGTTCATTATTACTAGTGTAGGCCTACTGATTTGATCGCTTCTAGCTAATTTTCTACATACACTATATAGTTAACAGACATTGTATATTTACTTACTCTATAGTCCTACTACTTCTACCGCTACTGACATGACTGATATCACTGCAACAATAATGCTTTAACTTTCTTTCCTACTACTACTACTACTACTTCTACTACTACTACTACTACTACTACTATTACTACTACTACTACTACTACTTCTACTACTACTACTACTACTACTATTACTTCTACTACTACTACTACTATACTACTACTACTAATAATAACAATTCTACTACTACTATTACTACTACTACTACTACTAATAATAATAATAACAATTCTACTACTACTATTACTACTACTACTACAACTACTTCTACTACTACTACTTCTACTACTACTACTACTACTACTACTACTATTACTACTACTACTACTACTACTACTACTACTACTTCTACTACTACTACTACTACTACTACTACTATTACCTCTACTACTATTACTACTACTACTATTACTTATGCTACTACTACTACTACTACTACTACTACTACTACTACTACTAATAATAATAACAATTCTACTACTACTACTACTTCTACTACTGCTACTACTAATACTACTTCTACTACGACTACTACTACCACTTCTACTACTACTACTACTACTACTACCACTACTACTACTATACTACTAATAATAATATCAATTCTACTACTACAACAACTACTACTACTACTATCCATGCAGAAAAGAAGGAAGGTAAATGATATTCATTCGACCCAACCAAATCATCAAAAACTTTTAATTTGATAATAGCTGATTGACAAAATTGCATGCCTATTCATGATTCGTCATCTTACTCTGATTCTAGGAAAGGCAATCACTGACCTTCCTTTGTCCAAAGGAGTGAGAAATATTGAGAAATATCTCTTTGCTTTTTGAACTATATTTAACTGGCGGAGGAATTAGGGCGCTATTTTACCTTTTCAAGCGAAGAATGAGATGTCCTCATGATTACGGGATATTTTCAAAAACGTTGATTTATTTTCGAAATCATCTGGTCGGACGACATAATTTTTATATACGCTTTTCTGGTCAGATTATATGAAAAGTCAGATACTGGTAGAAATAGTTTGTTCCTCTAATTTCATTCTAATATTTCCAAAAATGAAAATGAAAATGAAAATAAAGAGCTGTATTTACACACAAAGTCATTGTGTCTGTGGGGGAAATGGAAATGTTTATGCTCGTGGCGTCAGTTGTCGTTACAGATAGCTCATACAATTTTAGATCACTTAAACAAGATCATGTAATAATGAATCCGAATTCTTTTTATGAGACGCGGTTCAACGTAGTCATGAGACAGACACCGAGATTGCCAATCTTAAGTTTAAAGGGATGGTCCAGGCTCGATATATTTGTATCTCAATAAATAGAGCAAAATGCTGGAAATTTGAACAAAATCGGATAACAAAACGAAGTTATTGAAAAAATATAAAGATTTTGATTATTCCGGTATAACAATTCTAAGCATGTCTTCGTGAATATTCATTAGATGGGCTGATGATGTCATATCCCTACTTGTTCATTAGCCCCGGTCGACCCCTCCCCCAACAAAAAATGAATAAAGGAAAATTGATAATAAACAGATGGTCAGAATTGGAGGAGAGAACAAACTTCCTTTTCACTATTAAAGCCAAATATTGATTGTCTGATCGTTTACATTGACGGGAGGCTCAATGACTTTTTCTCCATGAAGTAGACCTATTTTGATTTTTTTTAGCATCAATAACTACCATGTCCATTATCTGAAATGTGATCTCCTTTTCATTACCTCCTTCCTCCTAAATTCATCTTAAACATCCAAAATAACAACAACGGACAAAATAAAATGATTGGAAAGTAAAAACAGATAATTTCGATTAATTGGCAGGACGATTAATGTTGCCCAGTACGCGCCATTAATGAAGGGCCTCCGTTTCCTAGAAATAGGTCAATCCGAGAAGTCAACGAACTTTCTGACGTGACATCACAATGCGATGTGCGCAGAGTGAAAACTTTCAGCCAATCAGGGCGCGGTAACCAAGAGAATGGCCACGGCGCACCTGTTTGTTTACTTTTTTTGCATATGGCCTAGACAAGCAATACGGATGTTTCATTCTCGTATAATGGACTTTCAGACACTGACTTGGGCTTTTATTCATGGAACTTACCTCACATTATCACAAGTCTTATTAATAAGGAAACTTCAAGTCGTTCGCTTTTTAAGAAAGAGGGAAAAGGAAGGGGGAAAGGAATGTGTTTGAGGTAAATGATAAACACATTACATTCACGAATTTTATTCATTATTTTCGGAAAAGGTGTTTTTTTCAAGGTTAATAACAATCATTTTTCACATCTGTTAAATGCTAGTGTATCATTGACTGTTTTATTTTAATACTTATTTAACCTTCATTGTTCTCAACCTCAAAATATGATAAAAGAAAAGTCGATTATTACTACTGTACTTATTTGATCGCTTCTAGTTTATTTTCTACTTACATTATATAGTTAACCAACATTGTATATTTACTTACTCTATAGTCCTACTACTTCTACCGCTACTGACAAGACTGATATCACTGCAACAATAATGCTTTAACTTTGTTTCCTACTACTACTACTATTACTACTACTACTACTACTACTACTACTACTTCTACTACTACTACTACTACTACTACTATTATTACTACTACTACTACTACTACTTCTACTACTACTACTTCTACTATTACTTCTACTACTACTACTACTACTACTACTATACTACTACTACTAATAATAATAACAATTCTACTACTACTATTACTACTACTACTACTACTACTACTACTACTACTACTACTACTACTACTAACAATAATAATATCAATTCTACTACTACAACAACTACTACTACTACTATCCATGCAGAAAAGAAGGAAGGTAAATGATATTCATTCGACCCAACCAAATTATCCAAAACTTTTAATTTGATAATAGCTAATTGACAAAATTGCATGCCTATTCATGATTCGTCATCTTACTCTGATTCTAGGAAAGGCAATCACTGACCTTCCTTTGTCCAAAGGAGTGAGAAATATTGAGAAATATCTCTTTGCTTTTTGAACTATATTTAACTGGCGGAGGAATTAGGGCGCTATTTTACCTTTTCAAGCGAAGAATGAGATGTCCTCATGATTACGGGATATTTTCAAAAACGTTGATTTATTTTCGAAATCATCTGGTCGGACGACATAATTTTTATATACGCTTTGCTGGTAAGATTATATGAAAAGTCAGATACTGGTAGAAATAATTTGTTCCTCTAATTTCATTCTAATATTTCCAAAAATGAAAATTAAAATGAAAATAAAGAGCTGTATTTACACACAAAGTCATTGTGTCTGTGGGGGAAATGGAAATGTTTATGCTCGTGGCGTCAGTTGTCGTTACAGATAGCTCACACAATTTTAGATCACTTAAACAAGATCATGTAATAATGAATCCGAATTCTTTTTATGAGACGCGGTTCAACGTAGTCATGAGACAGACATCGAGATTGCCAATCTTAAGTTTAAAGGGATGGTCCAGGCTCGAGATATTTGTATCTCAATAAATAGAGCAAAATGCTGGAAATTTGAACAAAATCGGTAAACAAAACGAAGTTATTGAAAAAATTTAAAGATTTTGATTATTCCGGTATAACAATTCTAGGCATGTCTTCGATAATATTCATTAGATGGGCTGATTATGTCATATCCCTACTTGTTCATTAGCCCCGGTCGACCCCTCCCCCAACAAAAAAAGAATAAAGGAAAATTGATATTAAACAGATGGTCAGAATTCGAGAAGAGAACAAACTTCCTTTTCACTAGTAAAGGCAAATATTGATTGTCTGATCGTTCACATTGACGGGAGGCTCAATGACCTTTTCTCCATGAAGTAGGCCTATTTTGATTTTTTAGCATCAATAACTACCATGTCCATTATCTAAAATGTGATCTCCTTTTCATTACCTCCTTCCTCCTAAATTCATCTTAAACATCCAAAATAACAATAACGGACAAAATAAAATGATTAGAAAGTAAAAACAGATAATTTCGATTAATTGGCAGGATGATTAATGTTGCCGAGTACGCGCCATTAATGAAGGGCCTCCGTTTCCTAGAAATAGGTCAATCAGAGAAGTCAACGAACTTTCTGACGTGACATCACAATGCGATGTGCGCAGAGTGAAAACTTTCAGCCAATCAGGGCGCGGTAACCAAGAGAATGGCCACGGCGCACCTGTTTGTTTACTGTTTTTGCATATGGCCTGGACAAGCAATACGGATGTTTCATTCTCGTATAATGGACTTTCAAACACTGACTTGGGCTTTTATTCATGGAACTTACCTCACATTATCACAAGTCTTATTAATAAGGAAACTTCAAGTCGTTCGCTTTTTCAGAAAGAGGGAAAAAAAGGGGGAAAGGAATGTGTTTGAGGTAAATGATAAACACGTTATATTCACGAATTTTATTCATTATTTTCGGGAGAGAAGGTGTTTTTTCAAGGTTAATTACAATCATTTTTCACATCTGTTAAATGCTAGTGTATCATTGACTGTTTTATTTTAATACTTATTTAACCTTCATTGTTCTCAACCTCAAAATATGATAAAAGGAAAGTCCATTATTACTACTGTAGGCCTACTGATTTGATCGCTTCTAGCTAATTTTCTACATACACTATATAGTTAACAGACATTGTATATTTACTTACTCTATAGTCCTACTACTTCTACCGCTACTGACATGACTGATATCACTGCAACAATAATGCTTTAACTTTCTTTCCTACTACTACTACTACTACTACTACTACTACTACTACTACTACTACTTCTACTACTACTACTACTACTACTACTATTACTTCTACTACTATTACTACTATACTACTACTACTAATAATAACAATTCTACTACTACTATTACTACTACTACTACTACTACTACTAATAATAATAACAATTCTACTACTACTATTACTACTACTACTACAACTACTTCTATTACTACTACTTCTACTACTACTACTACTACTACTACTATTACTACTACTACTACTACTACTACTACTACTACTACTTCTCTTACTACTACTACTACTACTACTACTACTATTACCTCTACTACTATTACTACTACTACTATACTACTACTAATAATAATAATAACAATTCTACTACTACTATTACTTATGCTACTACTACTACTACTACTACTACTAATAATAATAATAATAATAATAACAATTCTACTACTACTACTACTTCTACTACTGCTACTACTAATACTACTTCTACTACGACTACTACTACCACTTCTACTACTACTACTACTACTACTACTACCACTACTACTACTATACTACTAATAATAATATCAATTCTACTACTACAACAACTACTACTACTACTATCCATGCAGAAAAGAAGGAAGGTAAATGATATTCATTCGACCCAACCAAATCATCAAAAACTTTTAATTTGATAATAGCTGATTGACAAAATTGCATGCCTATTCATGATTCGTCATCTTACTCTGATTCTAGGAAAGGCAATCACTGACCTTCCTTTGTCCAAAGGAGTGAGAAATATTGAGAAATATCTCTTTGCTTTTTGAACTATATTTAACTGGCGGAGGAATTAGGGCGCTATTTTACCTTTTCAAGCGAAGAATGAGATGTCCTCATGATTACGGGATATTTTCAAAAACGTTGATTTATTTTCGAAATCATCTGGTCGGACGACATAATTTTTATATACGCTTTTCTGGTCAGATTATATGAAAAGTCAGATACTGGTAGAAATAGTTTGTTCCTCTAATTTCATTCTAATATTTCCAAAAATGAAAATGAAAATGAAAATAAAGAGCTGTATTTACACACAAAGTCATTGTGTCTGTGGGGGAAATGGAAATGTTTATGCTCGTGGCGTCAGTTGTCGTTACAGATAGCTCATACAATTTTAGATCACTTAAACAAGATCATGTAATAATGAATCCGAATTCTTTTTATGAGACGCGGTTCAACGTAGTCATGAGACAGACACCGAGATTGCCAATCTTAAGTTTAAAGGGATGGTCCAGGCTCGATATATTTGTATCTCAATAAATAGAGCAAAATGCTGGAAATTTGAACAAAATCGGTAAACAAAACGAAGTTATTGAAAAAATTTAAAGATTTTGATTATTCCGGTATAACAATTCTAGGCATGTCTTCGATAATATTCATTAGATGGGCTGATTATGTCATATCCCTACTTGTTCATTAGCCCCGGTCGACCCCTCCCCCAACAAAAAAAGAATAAAGGAAAATTGATATTAAACAGATGGTCAGAATTCGAGAAGAGAACAAACTTCCTTTTCACTAGTAAAGGCAAATATTGATTGTCTGATCGTTCACATTGACGGGAGGCTCAATGACCTTTTCTCCATGAAGTAGGCCTATTTTGATTTTTTAGCATCAATAACTACCATGTCCATTATCTAAAATGTGATCTCCTTTTCATTACCTCCTTCCTCCTAAATTCATCTTAAACATCCAAAATAACAATAACGGACAAAATAAAATGATTAGAAAGTAAAAACAGATAATTTCGATTAATTGGCAGGATGATTAATGTTGCCCAGTACGCGCCATTAATGAAGGGCCTCCGTTTCCTAGAAATAGGTCAATCAGAGAAGTCAACGAACTTTCTGACGTGACATCACAATGCGATGTGCGCAGAGTGAAAACTTTCAGCCAATCAGGGCGCGGTAACCAAGAGAATGGCCACGGCGCACCTGTTTGTTTACTGTTTTTGCATATGGCCTGGACAAGCAATACGGATGTTTCATTCTCGTATAATGGACTTTCAAACACTGACTTGGGCTTTTATTCATGGAACTTACCTCACATTATCACAAGTCTTATTAATAAGGAAACTTCAAGTCGTTCGCTTTTTCAGAAAGAGGGAAAAAAAGGGGGAAAGGAATGTGTTTGAGGTAAATGATAAACACGTTATATTCACGAATTTTATTCATTTTTTTCGGGAGAGAAGGTGTTTTTTCAAGGTTAATTACAATCATTTTTCACATCTGTTAAATGCTAGTGTATCATTGACTGTTTTATTTTAATACTTATTTAACCTTCATTGTTCTCAACCTCAAAATATGATAAAAGGAAAGTCCATTATTACTACTGTAGGCCTACTGATTTGATCGCTTCTAGCTAATTTTCTACATACACTATATAGTTAACAGACATTGTATATTTACTTACTCTATAGTCCTACTACTTCTACCGCTACTGACATGACTGATATCACTGCAACAATAATGCTTTAACTTTCTTTCCTACTACTACTACTACTACTACTACTACTACTACTACTACTACTACTTCTACTACTACTACTACTACTACTACTATTATTACTACTACTACTACTTCTACTACTACTACTACTACTACTACTACTATTACTTCTACTACTATTACTACTATACTACTACTACTAATAATAACAATTCTACTACTACTATTACTACTACTACTACTACTAATAATAATAATAATAACAATTCTACTACTACTATTACTACTACTACTACAACTACTTCTACTACTACTACTTCTACTACTACTACTACTACTACTACTATTACTACTACTACTACTACTACTACTACTACTACTACTTCTCTTACTACTACTACTACTACTACTACTACTATTACCTCTACTACTATTACTACTACTACTATACTACTACTAATAATAATAATAACAATTCTACTACTACTATTACTTATGCTACTACTTCTACTACTACTACTACTACTACTACTACTAATAATAATAATAATAACAATTCTACTACTACTACTACTTCTACTACTGCTACTACTAATACTACTTCTACTACGACTACTACTACCACTTCTACTACTACTACTACTACTACCACTACTACTACTATACTACTAATAATAATATCAATTCTACTACTACAACAACTACTACTACTACTATCCATGCAGAAAAGAAGGAAGGTAAATGATATTCATTCGACCCAACCAAATCATCAAAAACTTTTAATTTGATTCAGATTTAGATTCAGATTTATTTCCAACAGAAATAACATAAATATTGATACAAATCATTTTCATACATTGTAACAAATATTTGCGATACAAATCATTGTCTTTATAATCATAGTAAAAAAACATTCATGATAATTAACATATAAAGATATATACAAAATGTGGTGCATTTCGTAGACAAATTATAAAATATAATTCAAATAGAAAAAAAAGGTATCTGTGGAAATAGGAGATTCACTCAAAAGCAAAGCTTGTATAATAGCTGATTGACAAAATTGCATGCCTATTCATGATTCGTCATCTTACTCTGATTCTAGGAAAGGCAATCACTGACCTTCCTTTGTCCAAAGGAGTGAGAAATATTGAGAAATATCTCTTTGCTTTTTGAACTATATTTAACTGGCGGAGGAATTAGGGCGCTATTTTACCTTTTCAAGCGAAGAATGAGATGTCCTCATGATTACGGGATATTTTCAAAAACGTTGATTTATTTTCGAAATCATCTGGTCGGACGACATAATTTTATATACGCTTTTCTGGTCAGATTATATGAAAAGTCAGATACTGGTAGAAATAGTTTGTTCCTCTAATTTCATTCTAATATTTCCAAAAATGAAAATTAAAATGAAAATAAAGAGCTGTATTTACACACAAAGTCATTGTGTCTGTGGGGGAAATGGAAATGTTTATGCTCGTGGCGTCAGTTGTCGTTACAGATAGCTCATACAATTTTAGATCACTTAAACAAGATCATGTAATAATGAATCCGAATTCTTTTCATGAGACGCGGTTCAACGTAGTCATGAGACAGACACCGAGATTGCCAATCTTAAGTTTAAAGGGATGGTCCAGGCTCGATATATTTGTATCTCAATAAATAGAGCAAAATGCTGGAAATTTGAACAAAATCGGATAACAAAACGAAGTTATTGAAAAAATAAAAAGATTTTGATTATTCCGGTATAACAATTCTAAGCATGTCTTCGTGAATATTCATTAGATGGGCTGATGATGTCATATCCCTACTTGTTCATTAGCCCCGGTCGACCCCTCCCCCAACAAAAAATGAATAAAGGAAAATTGATAATAAATAGATGGTCAGAATTCGAGGAGAGAACAAACTTCCTTTTCACTATTAAAGGCAAATATTGATTGTCTGATCGTTCACATTGACGGGAGGCTCAATGACTTTTTCTCCATGAAGTAGACCTATTTTGATTTTTTTTTAGCATCAATAACTACCATGTCCATTATCTGAAATGTGATCTCCTTTTCATTACCTCCTTCCTCCTAAATTCATCTTAAACATCCAAAATAACAACAACGGACAAAATAAAATGATTGGAAACTAAAAACAGATAATTTCGATTAATTGGCAGGACGATTAATGTTGCCCAGTACGCGCCATTAATGAAGGGCCTCCGTTTCCTAGAAATAGGTCAATCCGAGAAGTCAACGAACTTTCTGACGTGACATCACAATGCGATGTGCGCAGAGTGAAAACTTTCAGCCAATCAGGGCGCGGTAACCAAGAGAATGGCCACGGCGCACCTGTTGTTTACTTTTTTTGCATATGGCCTGGACAAGCAATACGGATGTTTCATTCTCGTATAATGGACTTTCAGACACTGACTTGGGCTTTTATTCATGGAACTTACCTCACATTATCACAAGTCTTATTAATAAGGAAACTTCAAGTCGTTCGCTTTTTAAGAAAGAGGGAAAAGGAAGGGGGAAAGGAATGTGTTTGAGGTAAATGATAAACACATTACATTCACGAATTTTATTCATTATTTTCGGAAGAGGTGTTTTTTTCAAGGTTAATTACAATCATTGTTCACATCTGTTAAATGCTAGTGTATCATTGACTGTTTTATTTTAATACTTATTTAACCTTCATTGTTCTCAACCTCAAAATATGATAAAAGAAAAGTCGATTATTACTACTGTACTTATTTGATCGCTTCTAGTTTATTTTCTACTTACATTATATAGTTAACCAACATTGTATATTTACTTACTCTATAGTCCTACTACTTCTACCGCTACTGACATGACTGATATCACTGCAACAATAATGCTTTAACTTTGTTTCCTACTACTACTACTATTACTACTACTACTACTACTACTACTACTACTTCTACTACTACTACTACTACTACTACTATTATTACTACTACTACTACTACTACTACTACTTCTAATACTACTACTTCTACTATTACTTCTACTACTACTACTACTACTACTATACTACTACTACTAATAATAATAACAATTCTACTACTACTATTACTACTACTACTACTACTACTACTACTAACAATAATAATATCAATTCTACTACTACAACAACTACTACTACTACTATCCATGCAGAAAAGAAGGAAGGTAAATGATATTCATTCGACCCAACCAAATTATCCAAAACTTTTAATTTGATAATAGCTAATTGACAAAATTGCATGCCTATTCATGATTCGTCATCTTACTCTGATTCTAGGAAAGGCAATCACTGACCTTCCTTTGTCCAAAGGAGTGAGAAATATTGAGAAATATCTCTTTGCTTTTTGAACTATATTTAACTGGCGGAGGAATTAGGGCGCTATTTTACCTTTTCAAGCGAAGAATGAGATGTCCTCATGATTACGGGATATTTTCAAAAACGTTGATTTATTTTCGAAATCATCTGGTCGGACGACATAATTTTTATATACGCTTTGCTGGTAAGATGATATGAAAAGTCAGATACTGGTAGAAATAATTTGTTCCTCTAATTTCATTCTAATATTTCCAAAAATGAAAATTAAAATGAAAATAAAGAGCTGTATTTACACACAAAGTCATTGTGTCTGTGGGGGAAATGGAAATGTTTATGCTCGTGGCGTCAGTTGTCGTTACAGATAGCTCACACAATTTTAGATCACTTAAACAAAATCATGTAATAATGAATCCGAATTCTTTTTATGAGACGCGGTTCAACGTAGTCATGAGACAGACATCGAGATTGCCAATCTTAAGTTTAAAGGGATGGTCCAGGCTCGAGATATTTGTATCTCAATAAATAGAGCAAAATGCTGGAAATTTGAACAAAATCGGTAAACAAAACGAAGTTATTGAAAAAATTTAAAGATTTTGATTATTCCGGTATAACAATTCTAGGCATGTCTTCGATAATATTCATTAGATGGGCTGATGATGTCATATCCCTACTTGTTCATTAGCCCCGGTCGACCCCTCCCCCAACAAAAAAAGAATAAAGGAAAATTGATATTAAACAGATGGTCAGAATTCGAGAAGAGAACAAACTTCCTTTTCACTAGTAAAGCCAAATATTGATTGTCTGATCGTTCACATTGACGGGAGGCTCAATGACCTTTTCTCCATGAAGTAGGCCTATTTTGATTTTTTAGCATCAATAACTACCATGTCCATTATCTAAAATGTGATCTCCTTTTCATTACCTCCTTCCTCCTAAATTCATCTTAAACATCCAAAATAACAATAACGGACAAAATAAAATGATTAGAAAGTAAAAACAGATAATTTCGATTAATTGGCAGGATGATTAATGTTGCCCAGTACGCGCCATTAATGAAGGGCCTCCGTTTCCTAGAAATAGGTCAATCAGAGAAGTCAACGAACTTTCTGACGTGACATCACAATGCGATGTGCGCAGAGTGAAAACTTTCAGCCAATCAGGGCGCGGTAACCAAGAGAATGGCCACGGCGCACCTGTTTGTTTACTGTTTTTGCATATGGCCTGGACAAGCAATACGGATGTTTCATTCTCGTATAATGGACTTTCAAACACTGACCTGGGCTTTTATTCATGGAACTTACCTCACATTATCACAAGTCTTATTAATAAGGAAACTTCAAGTCGTTCGCTTTTTCAGAAAGAGGGAAAAAAAGGGGGAAAGGAATGTGTTTGAGGTAAATGATAAACACGTTATATTCACGAATTTTATTCATTATTTTCGGGAGAGAAGGTGTTTTTTCAAGGTTAATTACAATCATTTTTCACATCTGTTAAATGCTAGTGTATCCTTGACTGTTTTATTTTAATACTTATTTAACCTTCATTGTTCTCAACCTCAAAATATGATAAAAGGAAAGTCCATTATTACTACTGTAGGCCTAGTGATTTGATCGCTTCTAGCTAATTTTCTACATACACTATATAGTTAACAGACATTGTATATTTACTTACTCTATAGTCCTACTACTTCTACCGCTACTGACATGACTGATATCACTGCAACAATAATGCTTTAACTTTCTTTCCTACTACTACTACTACTACTACTACTACTACTACTACTACTACTTCTACTACTACTACTACTACTACTACTATTACTACTACTACTACTACTTCTACTACTACTACTACTACTACTACTATTACTTCTACTACTACTACTATACTACTACTAATAATAATAATAACAATTCTACTACTACTATTACTACTACTACTACTACTACTACTACTACTACTACTACTACTACTAACAATAATAATATCAATTCTACTACTACAACAACTACTACTACTACTATCCATGCAGAAAAGAAGGAAGGTAAATGATATTCATTCGACCCAACCAAATTATCCAAAACTTTTAATTTGATAATAGCTAATTGACAAAATTGCATGCCTATTCATGATTCGTCATCTTACTCTGATTCTAGGAAAGGCAATCACTGACCTTCCTTTGTCCAAAGGAGTGAGAAATATTGAGAAATATCTCTTTGCTTTTTGAACTATATTTAACTGGCGGAGGAATTAGGGCGCTATTTTATCTTTTCAAGCGAAGAATGAGATGTCCTCATGATTACGGGATATTTTCAAAAACGTTGATTTATTTTCGAAATCATCTGGTCGGACGACATAATTTTTATATACGCTTTGCTGGTAAGATTATATGAAAAGTCAGATACTGGTAGAAATAATTTGTTCCTCTAATTTCATTCTAATATTTCCAAAAATGAAAATTAAAATGAAAATAAAGAGCTGTATTTACACACAAAGTCATTGTGTCTGTGGGGGAAATGGAAATGTTTATGCTCGTGGCGTCAGTTGTCGTTACAGATAGCTCACACAATTTTAGATCACTTAAACAAGATCATGTAATAATGAATCCGAATTCTTTTTATGAGACGCGGTTCAACGTAGTCATGAGACAGACATCGAGATTGCCAATCTTAAGTTTAAAGGGATGGTCCAGGCTCGAGATATTTGTATCTCAATAAATAGAGCAAAATGCTGGAAATTTGAACAAAATCGGATAACAAAACGAAGTTATTGAAAAAATATAAAGATTTTGATTATTCCGGTATAACAATTCTAAGCATGTCTTCGTGAATATTCATTAGATGGGCTGATGATGTCATATCCCTACTTGTTCATTAGCCCCGGTCGACCCCTCCCCCAACAAAAAATGAATAAAGGAAAATTGATAATAAACAGATGGTCAGAATTCGAGGAGAGAACAAACTTCCTTTTCACTATTAAAGGCAAATATTGATTGTCTGATCGTTTACATTGACGGGAGGCTCAATGACTTTTTCTCCATGAAGTAGACCTATTTTGATTTTTGTTAGCATCAATAACTACCATGTCCATTATCTGAAATGTGATCTCCTTTTCATTACCTCCTTCCTCCTAAATTCATCTTAAACATCCAAAATAACAACAACGGACAAAATAAAATGATTGGAAAGTAAAAACAGATAATTTCGATTAATTGGCAGGACGATTAATGTTGCCCAGTACGCGCCATTAATGAAGGGCCTCCGTTTCCTAGAAATAGGTCAATCCGAGAAGTCAACGAACTTTCTGACGTGACATCACAATGCGATGTGCGCAGAGTGAAAACTTTCAGCCAATCAGGGCGCGGTAACCAAGAGAATGGCCACGGCGCACCTGTTTGTTTACTTTTTTTGCATATGGCCTGGACAAGCAATACGGATGTTTCATTCTCGTATAATGGACTTTCAGACACTGACTTGGGCTTTTATTCATGGAACTTACCTCACATTATCACAAGTCTTATTAATAAGGAAACTTCAAGTCGTTCGCTTTTTAAGAAAGAGGGAAAAGGAAGGGGGAAAGGAATGTGTTTGAGGTAAATGATAAACACATTACATTCACGAATTTTATTCATTATTTTCGGAAGAGGTGTTTTTTTCAAGGTTAATTACAATCATTTTTCACATCTGTTAAATGCTAGTGTATCATTGACTGTTTTATTTTAATATTTATTTAACCTTCATTGTTCTCAACCTCAAAATATGATAAAAGAAAAGTCGATTATTACTACTGTACTTATTTGATCGCTTCTAGTTTATTTTCTACTTACATTATATAGTTAACCAACATTGTATATTTACTTACTCTATAGTCCTACTACTTCTACCGCTACTGACATGACTGATATCACTGCAACAATAATGCTTTAACTTTGTTTCCTACTACTACTACTACTACTACTACTACTTCTACTACTACTACTACTACTACTACTATTATTACTACTACTACTACTACTACTACTTCTACTACTACTACTTCTACTATTACTTCTACTACTACTACTACTACTACTACTATACTACTACTAATAATAATAATAACAATTCTACTACTACTATTACTACTACTACTACTACTACTACTACTACTACTTCTACTACTACTAACAATAATAATATCAATTCTACTACTACAACAACTACTACTACTACTATCCATGCAGAAAAGAAGGAAGGTAAATGATATTCATTCGACCCAACCAAATTATCCAAAACTTTTAATTTGATAATAGCTAATTGACAAAATTGCATGCCTATTCATGATTCGTCATCTTACTCTGATTCTAGGAAAGGCAATCACTGACCTTCCTTTGTCCAAAGGAGTGAGAAATATTGAGAAATATCTCTTTGCTTTTTGAACTATATTTAACTGGCGGAGGAATTAGGGCGCTATTTTACCTTTTCAAGCGAAGAATGAGATGTCCTCATGATTACGGGATATTTTCAAAAACGTTGATTTATTTTCGAAATCATCTGGTCGGACGACATAATTTTTATATACGCTTTTCTGGTCAGATTATATGAAAAGTCAGATACTGGTAGAAATAGTTTGTTCCTCTAATTTCATTCTAATATTTCCAAAAATGAAAATTAAAATGAAAATAAAGAGCTGTATTTACACACAAAGTCATTGTGTCTGTGGGGGAAATGGAAATGTTTATGCTCGTGGCGTCAGTTGTCGTTACAGATAGCTCATACAATTTTAGATCACTTAAACAAGATCATGTAATAATGAATCCGAATTCTTTTTATGAGACGCGGTTCAACGTAGTCATGAGACAGACACCGAGATTGCCAATCTTAAGTTTAAAGGGATGGTCCAGGCTCGATATATTTGTATCTCAATAAATAGAGCAAAATGCTGGAAATTTGAACAAAATCGGATAACAAAACGAAGTTATTGAAAAAATATAAAGATTTTGATTATTCCGGTATAACAATTCTAAGCATGTCTTCGTGAATATTCATTAGATGGGCTGATGATGTCATATCCCTACTTGTTCATTAGCCCCGGTCGACCCCTCCCCCAACAAAAAATGAATAAAGGAAAATTGATAATAAATAGATGGTCAGAATTCGAGGAGAGAACAAACTTCCTTTTCACTATTAAAGGCAAATATTGATTGTCTGATCGTTCACATTGACGGGAGGCTCAATGACTTTTTCTCCATGAAGTAGACCTATTTTGATTTTTTTTTAGCATCAATAACTACCATGTCCATTATCTGAAATGTGATCTCCTTTTCATTACCTCTTTCCTCCTAAATTCATCTTAAACATCCAAAATAACAACAACGGACAAAATAAAATGATTGGAAAGTAAAAACAGATAATTTCGATTAATTGGCAGGACGATTAATGTTGCCCAGTACGCGCCATTAATGAAGGGCCTCCGTTTCCTAGAAATAGGTCAATCCGAGAAGTCAACGAACTTTCTGACGTGACATCACAATGCGATGTGCGCAGAGTGAAAACTTTCAGCCAATCAGGGCGCGGTAACCAAGAGAATGGCCACGGCGCACCTGTTTGTTTACTTTTTTTGCATATGGCCTGGACAAGCAATACGGATGTTTCATTCTCGTATAATGGACTTTCAGACACTGACTTGGGCTTTTATTCATGGAACTTACCTCACATTATCACAAGTCTTATTAATAAGGAAACTTCAAGTCGTTCGCTTTTTAAGAAAGAGGGAAAAGGAAGGGGGAAAGGAATGTGTTTGAGGTAAATGATAAACACATTACATTCACGAATTTTATTCATTATTTTCGGAAGAGGTGTTTTTTTCAAGGTTAATTACAATCATTGTTCACATCTGTTAAATGCTAGTGTATCATTGACTGTTTTATTTTAATACTTATTTAACCTTCATTGTTCTCAACCTCAAAATATGATAAAAGAAAAGTCGATTATTACTACTGTACTTATTTGATCGCTTCTAGTTTATTTTCTACTTACATTATATAGTTAACCAACATTGTATATTTACTTACTCTATAGTCCTACTACTTCTACCGCTACTGACATGACTGATATCACTGCAACAATAATGCTTTAACTTTGTTTCCTACTACTACTACTATTACTACTACTACTACTACTACTACTACTACTTCTACTACTACTACTACTACTACTACTATTATTACTACTACTACTACTACTACTACTACTTCTAATACTACTACTTCTACTATTACTTCTACTACTACTACTACTACTACTATACTACTACTACTAATAATAATAACAATTCTACTACTACTATTACTACTACTACTACTACTACTACTACTAACAATAATAATATCAATTCTACTACTACAACAACTACTACTACTACTATCCATGCAGAAAAGAAGGAAGGTAAATGATATTCATTCGACCCAACCAAATTATCCAAAACTTTTAATTTGATAATAGCTAATTGACAAAATTGCATGCCTATTCATGATTCGTCATCTTACTCTGATTCTAGGAAAGGCAATCACTGACCTTCCTTTGTCCAAAGGAGTGAGAAATATTGAGAAATATCTCTTTGCTTTTTGAACTATATTTAACTGGCGGAGGAATTAGGGCGCTATTTTACCTTTTCAAGCGAAGAATGAGATGTCCTCATGATTACGGGATATTTTCAAAAACGTTGATTTATTTTCGAAATCATCTGGTCGGACGACATAATTTTTATATACGCTTTGCTGGTAAGATGATATGAAAAGTCAGATACTGGTAGAAATAATTTGTTCCTCTAATTTCATTCTAATATTTCCAAAAATGAAAATTAAAATGAAAATAAAGAGCTGTATTTACACACAAAGTCATTGTGTCTGTGGGGGAAATGGAAATGTTTATGCTCGTGGCGTCAGTTGTCGTTACAGATAGCTCACACAATTTTAGATCACTTAAACAAAATCATGTAATAATGAATCCGAATTCTTTTTATGAGACGCGGTTCAACGTAGTCATGAGACAGACATCGAGATTGCCAATCTTAAGTTTAAAGGGATGGTCCAGGCTCGAGATATTTGTATCTCAATAAATAGAGCAAAATGCTGGAAATTTGAACAAAATCGGTAAACAAAACGAAGTTATTGAAAAAATTTAAAGATTTTGATTATTCCGGTATAACAATTCTAGGCATGTCTTCGATAATATTCATTAGATGGGCTGATGATGTCATATCCCTACTTGTTCATTAGCCCCGGTCGACCCCTCCCCCAACAAAAAAAGAATAAAGGAAAATTGATATTAAACAGATGGTCAGAATTCGAGAAGAGAACAAACTTCCTTTTCACTAGTAAAGCCAAATATTGATTGTCTGATCGTTCACATTGACGGGAGGCTCAATGACCTTTTCTCCATGAAGTAGGCCTATTTTGATTTTTTAGCATCAATAACTACCATGTCCATTATCTAAAATGTGATCTCCTTTTCATTACCTCCTTCCTCCTAAATTCATCTTAAACATCCAAAATAACAATAACGGACAAAATAAAATGATTAGAAAGTAAAAACAGATAATTTCGATTAATTGGCAGGATGATTAATGTTGCCCAGTACGCGCCATTAATGAAGGGCCTCCGTTTCCTAGAAATAGGTCAATCAGAGAAGTCAACGAACTTTCTGACGTGACATCACAATGCGATGTGCGCAGAGTGAAAACTTTCAGCCAATCAGGGCGCGGTAACCAAGAGAATGGCCACGGCGCACCTGTTTGTTTACTGTTTTTGCATATGGCCTGGACAAGCAATACGGATGTTTCATTCTCGTATAATGGACTTTCAAACACTGACCTGGGCTTTTATTCATGGAACTTACCTCACATTATCACAAGTCTTATTAATAAGGAAACTTCAAGTCGTTCGCTTTTTCAGAAAGAGGGAAAAAAAGGGGGAAAGGAATGTGTTTGAGGTAAATGATAAACACGTTATATTCACGAATTTTATTCATTATTTTCGGGAGAGAAGGTGTTTTTTCAAGGTTAATTACAATCATTTTTCACATCTGTTAAATGCTAGTGTATCCTTGACTGTTTTATTTTAATACTTATTTAACCTTCATTGTTCTCAACCTCAAAATATGATAAAAGGAAAGTCCATTATTACTACTGTAGGCCTAGTGATTTGATCGCTTCTAGCTAATTTTCTACATACACTATATAGTTAACAGACATTGTATATTTACTTACTCTATAGTCCTACTACTTCTACCGCTACTGACATGACTGATATCACTGCAACAATAATGCTTTAACTTTCTTTCCTACTACTACTACTACTACTACTACTACTACTACTACTACTACTTCTACTACTACTACTACTACTACTACTATTACTACTACTACTACTACTTCTACTACTACTACTACTACTACTACTATTACTTCTACTACTACTACTATACTACTACTAATAATAATAATAACAATTCTACTACTACTATTACTACTACTACTACTACTACTACTACTACTACTACTACTACTACTAACAATAATAATATCAATTCTACTACTACAACAACTACTACTACTACTATCCATGCAGAAAAGAAGGAAGGTAAATGATATTCATTCGACCCAACCAAATTATCCAAAACTTTTAATTTGATAATAGCTAATTGACAAAATTGCATGCCTATTCATGATTCGTCATCTTACTCTGATTCTAGGAAAGGCAATCACTGACCTTCCTTTGTCCAAAGGAGTGAGAAATATTGAGAAATATCTCTTTGCTTTTTGAACTATATTTAACTGGCGGAGGAATTAGGGCGCTATTTTATCTTTTCAAGCGAAGAATGAGATGTCCTCATGATTACGGGATATTTTCAAAAACGTTGATTTATTTTCGAAATCATCTGGTCGGACGACATAATTTTTATATACGCTTTGCTGGTAAGATTATATGAAAAGTCAGATACTGGTAGAAATAATTTGTTCCTCTAATTTCATTCTAATATTTCCAAAAATGAAAATTAAAATGAAAATAAAGAGCTGTATTTACACACAAAGTCATTGTGTCTGTGGGGGAAATGGAAATGTTTATGCTCGTGGCGTCAGTTGTCGTTACAGATAGCTCACACAATTTTAGATCACTTAAACAAGATCATGTAATAATGAATCCGAATTCTTTTTATGAGACGCGGTTCAACGTAGTCATGAGACAGACATCGAGATTGCCAATCTTAAGTTTAAAGGGATGGTCCAGGCTCGAGATATTTGTATCTCAATAAATAGAGCAAAATGCTGGAAATTTGAACAAAATCGGATAACAAAACGAAGTTATTGAAAAAATATAAAGATTTTGATTATTCCGGTATAACAATTCTAAGCATGTCTTCGTGAATATTCATTAGATGGGCTGATGATGTCATATCCCTACTTGTTCATTAGCCCCGGTCGACCCCTCCCCCAACAAAAAATGAATAAAGGAAAATTGATAATAAACAGATGGTCAGAATTCGAGGAGAGAACAAACTTCCTTTTCACTATTAAAGGCAAATATTGATTGTCTGATCGTTTACATTGACGGGAGGCTCAATGACTTTTTCTCCATGAAGTAGACCTATTTTGATTTTTGTTAGCATCAATAACTACCATGTCCATTATCTGAAATGTGATCTCCTTTTCATTACCTCCTTCCTCCTAAATTCATCTTAAACATCCAAAATAACAACAACGGACAAAATAAAATGATTGGAAAGTAAAAACAGATAATTTCGATTAATTGGCAGGACGATTAATGTTGCCCAGTACGCGCCATTAATGAAGGGCCTCCGTTTCCTAGAAATAGGTCAATCCGAGAAGTCAACGAACTTTCTGACGTGACATCACAATGCGATGTGCGCAGAGTGAAAACTTTCAGCCAATCAGGGCGCGGTAACCAAGAGAATGGCCACGGCGCACCTGTTTGTTTACTTTTTTTGCATATGGCCTGGACAAGCAATACGGATGTTTCATTCTCGTATAATGGACTTTCAGACACTGACTTGGGCTTTTATTCATGGAACTTACCTCACATTATCACAAGTCTTATTAATAAGGAAACTTCAAGTCGTTCGCTTTTTAAGAAAGAGGGAAAAGGAAGGGGGAAAGGAATGTGTTTGAGGTAAATGATAAACACATTACATTCACGAATTTTATTCATTATTTTCGGAAGAGGTGTTTTTTTCAAGGTTAATTACAATCATTTTTCACATCTGTTAAATGCTAGTGTATCATTGACTGTTTTATTTTAATATTTATTTAACCTTCATTGTTCTCAACCTCAAAATATGATAAAAGAAAAGTCGATTATTACTACTGTACTTATTTGATCGCTTCTAGTTTATTTTCTACTTACATTATATAGTTAACCAACATTGTATATTTACTTACTCTATAGTCCTACTACTTCTACCGCTACTGACATGACTGATATCACTGCAACAATAATGCTTTAACTTTGTTTCCTACTACTACTACTACTACTACTACTACTTCTACTACTACTACTACTACTACTACTATTATTACTACTACTACTACTACTACTACTTCTACTACTACTACTTCTACTATTACTTCTACTACTACTACTACTACTACTACTATACTACTACTAATAATAATAATAACAATTCTACTACTACTATTACTACTACTACTACTACTACTACTACTACTACTTCTACTACTACTAACAATAATAATATCAATTCTACTACTACAACAACTACTACTACTACTATCCATGCAGAAAAGAAGGAAGGTAAATGATATTCATTCGACCCAACCAAATTATCCAAAACTTTTAATTTGATAATAGCTAATTGACAAAATTGCATGCCTATTCATGATTCGTCATCTTACTCTGATTCTAGGAAAGGCAATCACTGACCTTCCTTTGTCCAAAGGAGTGAGAAATATTGAGAAATATCTCTTTGCTTTTTGAACTATATTTAACTGGCGGAGGAATTAGGGCGCTATTTTACCTTTTCAAGCGAAGAATGAGATGTCCTCATGATTACGGGATATTTTCAAAAACGTTGATTTATTTTCGAAATCATCTGGTCGGACGACATAATTTTTATATACGCTTTTCTGGTCAGATTATATGAAAAGTCAGATACTGGTAGAAATAGTTTGTTCCTCTAATTTCATTCTAATATTTCCAAAAATGAAAATTAAAATGAAAATAAAGAGCTGTATTTACACACAAAGTCATTGTGTCTGTGGGGGAAATGGAAATGTTTATGCTCGTGGCGTCAGTTGTCGTTACAGATAGCTCATACAATTTTAGATCACTTAAACAAGATCATGTAATAATGAATCCGAATTCTTTTTATGAGACGCGGTTCAACGTAGTCATGAGACAGACACCGAGATTGCCAATCTTAAGTTTAAAGGGATGGTCCAGGCTCGATATATTTGTATCTCAATAAATAGAGCAAAATGCTGGAAATTTGAACAAAATCGGATAACAAAACGAAGTTATTGAAAAAATATAAAGATTTTGATTATTCCGGTATAACAATTCTAAGCATGTCTTCGTGAATATTCATTAGATGGGCTGATGATGTCATATCCCTACTTGTTCATTAGCCCCGGTCGACCCCTCCCCCAACAAAAAATGAATAAAGGAAAATTGATAATAAATAGATGGTCAGAATTCGAGGAGAGAACAAACTTCCTTTTCACTATTAAAGGCAAATATTGATTGTCTGATCGTTCACATTGACGGGAGGCTCAATGACTTTTTCTCCATGAAGTAGACCTATTTTGATTTTTTTTTAGCATCAATAACTACCATGTCCATTATCTGAAATGTGATCTCCTTTTCATTACCTCTTTCCTCCTAAATTCATCTTAAACATCCAAAATAACAACAACGGACAAAATAAAATGATTGGAAAGTAAAAACAGATAATTTCGATTAATTGGCAGGACGATTAATGTTGCCCAGTACGCGCCATTAATGAAGGGCCTCCGTTTCCTAGAAATAGGTCAATCCGAGAAGTCAACGAACTTTCTGACGTGACATCACAATGCGATGTGCGCAGAGTGAAAACTTTCAGCCAATCAGGGCGCGGTAACCAAGAGAATGGCCACGGCGCACCTGTTTGTTTACTTTTTTTGCATATGGCCTGGACAAGCAATACGGATGTTTCATTCTCGTATAATGGACTTTCAGACACTGACTTGGGCTTTTATTCATGGAACTTACCTCACATTATCACAAGTCTTATTAATAAGGAAACTTCAAGTCGTTCGCTTTTTAAGAAAGAGGGAAAAGGAAGGGGGAAAGGAATGTGTTTGAGGTAAATGATAAACACATTACATTCACGAATTTTATTCATTATTTTCGGAAGAGGTGTTTTTTTCAAGGTTAATTACAATCATTGTTCACATCTGTTAAATGCTAGTGTATCATTGACTGTTTTATTTTAATACTTATTTAACCTTCATTGTTCTCAACCTCAAAATATGATAAAAGAAAAGTCGATTATTACTACTGTACTTATTTGATCGCTTCTAGTTTATTTTCTACTTACATTATATAGTTAACCAACATTGTATATTTACTTACTCTATAGTCCTACTACTTCTACCGCTACTGACATGACTGATATCACTGCAACAATAATGCTTTAACTTTGTTTCCTACTACTACTACTATTACTACTACTACTACTACTACTACTACTACTACTTCTACTACTACTACTACTACTACTACTATTATTACTACTACTACTACTACTACTACTACTTCTAATACTACTACTTCTACTATTACTTCTACTACTACTACTACTACTACTATACTACTACTACTAATAATAATAACAATTCTACTACTACTATTACTACTACTACTACTACTACTACTACTACTACTACTACTACTAACAATAATAATATCAATTCTACTACTACAACAACTACTACTACTACTATCCATGCAGAAAAGAAGGAAGGTAAATGATATTCATTCGACCCAACCAAATTATCCAAAACTTTTAATTTGATAATAGCTAATTGACAAAATTGCATGCCTATTCATGATTCGTCATCTTACTCTGATTCTAGGAAAGGCAATCACTGACCTTCCTTTGTCCAAAGGAGTGAGAAATATTGAGAAATATCTCTTTGCTTTTTGAACTATATTTAACTGGCGGAGGAATTAGGGCGCTATTTTACCTTTTCAAGCGAAGAATGAGATGTCCTCATGATTACGGGATATTTTCAAAAACGTTGATTTATTTTCGAAATCATCTGGTCGGACGACATAATTTTTATATACGCTTTGCTGGTAAGATGATATGAAAAGTCAGATACTGGTAGAAATAATTTGTTCCTCTAATTTCATTCTAATATTTCCAAAAATGAAAATTAAAATGAAAATAAAGAGCTGTATTTACACACAAAGTCATTGTGTCTGTGG
>NC_087245.1:35307500-35320000 GCF_037042905.1 Lytechinus pictus
GATGTCCTCATGATTACGGGATATTTTCAAAAACGTTGATTTATTTTCGAAATCATCTGGTCGGACGACATAATTTTTATATACGCTTTGCTGGTAAGATTATATGAAAAGTCAGATACTGGTAGAAATAATTTGTTCCTCTAATTTCATTCTAATATTTCCAAAAATGAAAATTAAAATGAAAATAAAGAGCTGTATTTACACACAAAGTCATTGTGTCTGTGGGGGAAATGGAAATGTTTATGCTCGTGGCGTCAGTTGTCGTTACAGATAGCTCACACAATTTTAGATCACTTAAACAAGATCATGTAATAATGAATCCGAATTCTTTTTATGAGACGCGGTTCAACGTAGTCATGAGACAGACATCGAGATTGCCAATCTTAAGTTTAAAGGGATGGTCCAGGCTCGAGATATTTGTATCTCAATAAATAGAGCAAAATGCTGGAAATTTGAACAAAATCGGATAACAAAACGAAGTTATTGAAAAAATATAAAGATTTTGATTATTCCGGTATAACAATTCTAAGCATGTCTTCGTGAATATTCATTAGATGGGCTGATGATGTCATATCCCTACTTGTTCATTAGCCCCGGTCGACCCCTCCCCCAACAAAAAATGAATAAAGGAAAATTGATAATAAACAGATGGTCAGAATTCGAGGAGAGAACAAACTTCCTTTTCACTATTAAAGGCAAATATTGATTGTCTGATCGTTTACATTGACGGGAGGCTCAATGACTTTTTCTCCATGAAGTAGACCTATTTTGATTTTTGTTAGCATCAATAACTACCATGTCCATTATCTGAAATGTGATCTCCTTTTCATTACCTCCTTCCTCCTAAATTCATCTTAAACATCCAAAATAACAACAACGGACAAAATAAAATGATTAGAAAGTAAAAACAGATAATTTCGATTAATTGGCAGGACGATTAATGTTGCCCAGTACGCGCCATTAATGAAGGGCCTCCGTTTCCTAGAAATAGGTCAATCCGAGAAGTCAACGAACTTTCTGACGTGACATCACAATGCGATGTGCGCAGAGTGAAAACTTTCAGCCAATCAGGGCGCGGTAACCAAGAGAATGGCCACGGCGCACCTGTTTGTTTACTTTTTTTGCATATGGCCTGGACAAGCAATACGGATGTTTCATTCTCGTATAATGGACTTTCAGACACTGACTTGGGCTTTTATTCATGGAACTTACCTCACATTATCACAAGTCTTATTAATAAGGAAACTTCAAGTCGTTCGCTTTTTAAGAAAGAGGGAAAAGGAAGGGGGAAAGGAATGTGTTTGAGGTAAATGATAAACACATTACATTCACGAATTTTATTCATTATTTTCGGAAGAGGTGTTTTTTTCAAGGTTAATTACAATCATTTTTCACATCTGTTAAATGCTAGTGTATCATTGACTGTTTTATTTTAATATTTATTTAACCTTCATTGTTCTCAACCTCAAAATATGATAAAAGAAAAGTCGATTATTACTACTGTACTTATTTGATCGCTTCTAGTTTATTTTCTACTTACATTATATAGTTAACCAACATTGTATATTTACTTACTCTATAGTCCTACTACTTCTACCGCTACTGACATGACTGATATCACTGCAACAATAATGCTTTAACTTTGTTTCCTACTACTACTACTACTACTACTACTACTTCTACTACTACTACTACTACTACTACTATTATTACTACTACTACTACTACTACTACTTCTACTACTACTACTTCTACTATTACTTCTACTACTACTACTACTACTACTACTATACTACTACTAATAATAATAATAACAATTCTACTACTACTATTACTACTACTACTACTACTACTACTACTACTACTACTACTACTACTAACAATAATAATATCAATTCTACTACTACAACAACTACTACTACTACTATCCATGCAGAAAAGAAGGAAGGTAAATGATATTCATTCGACCCAACCAAATTATCCAAAACTTTTAATTTGATAATAGCTAATTGACAAAATTGCATGCCTATTCATGATTCGTCATCTTACTCTGATTCTAGGAAAGGCAATCACTGACCTTCCTTTGTCCAAAGGAGTGAGAAATATTGAGAAATATCTCTTTGCTTTTTGAACTATATTTAACTGGCGGAGGAATTAGGGCGCTATTTTATCTTTTCAAGCGAAGAATGAGATGTCCTCATGATTACGGGATATTTTCAAAAACGTTGATTTATTTTCGAAATCATCTGGTCGGACGACATAATTTTTATATACGCTTTGCTGGTAAGATTATATGAAAAGTCAGATACTGGTAGAAATAATTTGTTCCTCTAATTTCATTCTAATATTTCCAAAAATGAAAATTAAAATGAAAATAAAGAGCTGTATTTACACACAAAGTCATTGTGTCTGTGGGGGAAATGGAAATGTTTATGCTCGTGGCGTCAGTTGTCGTTACAGATAGCTCACACAATTTTAGATCACTTAAACAAGATCATGTAATAATGAATCCGAATTCTTTTTATGAGACGCGGTTCAACGTAGTCATGAGACAGACATCGAGATTGCCAATCTTAAGTTTAAAGGGATGGTCCAGGCTCGAGATATTTGTATCTCAATAAATAGAGCAAAATGCTGGAAATTTGAACAAAATCGGATAACAAAACGAAGTTATTGAAAAAATATAAAGATTTTGATTATTCCGGTATAACAATTCTAAGCATGTCTTCGTGAATATTCATTAGATGGGCTGATGATGTCATATCCCTACTTGTTCATTAGCCCCGGTCGACCCCTCCCCCAACAAAAAATGAATAAAGGAAAATTGATAATAAACAGATGGTCAGAATTCGAGGAGAGAACAAACTTCCTTTTCACTATTAAAGGCAAATATTGATTGTCTGATCGTTTACATTGACGGGAGGCTCAATGACTTTTTCTCCATGAAGTAGACCTATTTTGATTTTTGTTAGCATCAATAACTACCATGTCCATTATCTGAAATGTGATCTCCTTTTCATTACCTCCTTCCTCCTAAATTCATCTTAAACATCCAAAATAACAACAACGGACAAAATAAAATGATTGGAAAGTAAAAACAGATAATTTCGATTAATTGGCAGGACGATTAATGTTGCCCAGTACGCGCCATTAATGAAGGGCCTCCGTTTCCTAGAAATAGGTCAATCCGAGAAGTCAACGAACTTTCTGACGTGACATCACAATGCGATGTGCGCAGAGTGAAAACTTTCAGCCAATCAGGGCGCGGTAACCAAGAGAATGGCCACGGCGCACCTGTTTGTTTACTTTTTTTGCATATGGCCTGGACAAGCAATACGGATGTTTCATTCTCGTATAATGGACTTTCAGACACTGACTTGGGCTTTTATTCATGGAACTTACCTCACATTATCACAAGTCTTATTAATAAGGAAACTTCAAGTCGTTCGCTTTTTAAGAAAGAGGGAAAAGGAAGGGGGAAAGGAATGTGTTTGAGGTAAATGATAAACACATTACATTCACGAATTTTATTCATTATTTTCGGAAGAGGTGTTTTTTTCAAGGTTAATTACAATCATTTTTCACATCTGTTAAATGCTAGTGTATCATTGACTGTTTTATTTTAATATTTATTTAACCTTCATTGTTCTCAACCTCAAAATATGATAAAAGAAAAGTCGATTATTACTACTGTACTTATTTGATCGCTTCTAGTTTATTTTCTACTTACATTATATAGTTAACCAACATTGTATATTTACTTACTCTATAGTCCTACTACTTCTACCGCTACTGACATGACTGATATCACTGCAACAATAATGCTTTAACTTTGTTTCCTACTACTACTACTACTACTACTACTACTTCTACTACTACTACTACTACTACTACTATTATTACTACTACTACTACTACTACTACTTCTACTACTACTACTTCTACTATTACTTCTACTACTACTACTACTACTACTACTATACTACTACTAATAATAATAATAACAATTCTACTACTACTATTACTACTACTACTACTACTACTACTACTACTACTACTACTACTACTAACAATAATAATATCAATTCTACTACTACAACAACTACTACTACTACTATCCATGCAGAAAAGAAGGAAGGTAAATGATATTCATTCGACCCAACCAAATTATCCAAAACTTTTAATTTGATAATAGCTAATTGACAAAATTGCATGCCTATTCATGATTCGTCATCTTACTCTGATTCTAGGAAAGGCAATCACTGACCTTCCTTTGTCCAAAGGAGTGAGAAATATTGAGAAATATCTCTTTGCTTTTTGAACTATATTTAACTGGCGGAGGAATTAGGGCGCTATTTTATCTTTTCAAGCGAAGAATGAGATGTCCTCATGATTACGGGATATTTTCAAAAACGTTGATTTATTTTCGAAATCATCTGGTCGGACGACATAATTTTTATATACGCTTTGCTGGTAAGATTATATGAAAAGTCAGATACTGGTAGAAATAATTTGTTCCTCTAATTTCATTCTAATATTTCCAAAAATGAAAATTAAAATGAAAATAAAGAGCTGTATTTACACACAAAGTCATTGTGTCTGTGGGGGAAATGGAAATGTTTATGCTCGTGGCGTCAGTTGTCGTTACAGATAGCTCACACAATTTTAGATCACTTAAACAAGATCATGTAATAATGAATCCGAATTCTTTTTATGAGACGCGGTTCAACGTAGTCATGAGACAGACATCGAGATTGCCAATCTTAAGTTTAAAGGGATGGTCCAGGCTCGAGATATTTGTATCTCAATAAATAGAGCAAAATGCTGGAAATTTGAACAAAATCGGATAACAAAACGAAGTTATTGAAAAAATATAAAGATTTTGATTATTCCGGTATAACAATTCTAAGCATGTCTTCGTGAATATTCATTAGATGGGCTGATGATGTCATATCCCTACTTGTTCATTAGCCCCGGTCGACCCCTCCCCCAACAAAAAATGAATAAAGGAAAATTGATAATAAACAGATGGTCAGAATTCGAGGAGAGAACAAACTTCCTTTTCACTATTAAAGGCAAATATTGATTGTCTGATCGTTTACATTGACGGGAGGCTCAATGACTTTTTCTCCATGAAGTAGACCTATTTTGATTTTTGTTAGCATCAATAACTACCATGTCCATTATCTGAAATGTGATCTCCTTTTCATTACCTCCTTCCTCCTAAATTCATCTTAAACATCCAAAATAACAACAACGGACAAAATAAAATGATTGGAAAGTAAAAACAGATAATTTCGATTAATTGGCAGGACGATTAATGTTGCCCAGTACGCGCCATTAATGAAGGGCCTCCGTTTCCTAGAAATAGGTCAATCCGAGAAGTCAACGAACTTTCTGACGTGACATCACAATGCGATGTGCGCAGAGTGAAAACTTTCAGCCAATCAGGGCGCGGTAACCAAGAGAATGGCCACGGCGCACCTGTTTGTTTACTTTTTTTGCATATGGCCTGGACAAGCAATACGGATGTTTCATTCTCGTATAATGGACTTTCAGACACTGACTTGGGCTTTTATTCATGGAACTTACCTCACATTATCACAAGTCTTATTAATAAGGAAACTTCAAGTCGTTCGCTTTTTAAGAAAGAGGGAAAAGGAAGGGGGAAAGGAATGTGTTTGAGGTAAATGATAAACACATTACATTCACGAATTTTATTCATTATTTTCGGAAGAGGTGTTTTTTTCAAGGTTAATTACAATCATTTTTCACATCTGTTAAATGCTAGTGTATCATTGACTGTTTTATTTTAATATTTATTTAACCTTCATTGTTCTCAACCTCAAAATATGATAAAAGAAAAGTCGATTATTACTACTGTACTTATTTGATCGCTTCTAGTTTATTTTCTACTTACATTATATAGTTAACCAACATTGTATATTTACTTACTCTATAGTCCTACTACTTCTACCGCTACTGACATGACTGATATCACTGCAACAATAATGCTTTAACTTTGTTTCCTACTACTACTACTACTACTACTACTACTTCTACTACTACTACTACTACTACTACTATTATTACTACTACTACTACTACTACTACTTCTACTACTACTACTTCTACTATTACTTCTACTACTACTACTACTACTACTACTATACTACTACTAATAATAATAATAACAATTCTACTACTACTATTACTACTACTACTACTACTACTACTACTACTACTACTACTAACAATAATAATATCAATTCTACTACTACAACAACTACTACTACTACTATCCATGCAGAAAAGAAGGAAGGTAAATGATATTCATTCGACCCAACCAAATTATCCAAAACTTTTAATTTGATAATAGCTAATTGACAAAATTGCATGCCTATTCATGATTCGTCATCTTACTCTGATTCTAGGAAAGGCAATCACTGACCTTCCTTTGTCCAAAGGAGTGAGAAATATTGAGAAATATCTCTTTGCTTTTTGAACTATATTTAACTGGCGGAGGAATTAGGGCGCTATTTTATCTTTTCAAGCGAAGAATGAGATGTCCTCATGATTACGGGATATTTTCAAAAACGTTGATTTATTTTCGAAATCATCTGGTCGGACGACATAATTTTTATATACGCTTTGCTGGTAAGATTATATGAAAAGTCAGATACTGGTAGAAATAATTTGTTCCTCTAATTTCATTCTAATATTTCCAAAAATGAAAATTAAAATGAAAATAAAGAGCTGTATTTACACACAAAGTCATTGTGTCTGTGGGGGAAATGGAAATGTTTATGCTCGTGGCGTCAGTTGTCGTTACAGATAGCTCACACAATTTTAGATCACTTAAACAAGATCATGTAATAATGAATCCGAATTCTTTTTATGAGACGCGGTTCAACGTAGTCATGAGACAGACATCGAGATTGCCAATCTTAAGTTTAAAGGGATGGTCCAGGCTCGAGATATTTGTATCTCAATAAATAGAGCAAAATGCTGGAAATTTGAACAAAATCGGATAACAAAACGAAGTTATTGAAAAAATATAAAGATTTTGATTATTCCGGTATAACAATTCTAAGCATGTCTTCGTGAATATTCATTAGATGGGCTGATGATGTCATATCCCTACTTGTTCATTAGCCCCGGTCGACCCCTCCCCCAACAAAAAATGAATAAAGGAAAATTGATAATAAACAGATGGTCAGAATTCGAGGAGAGAACAAACTTCCTTTTCACTATTAAAGGCAAATATTGATTGTCTGATCGTTTACATTGACGGGAGGCTCAATGACTTTTTCTCCATGAAGTAGACCTATTTTGATTTTTGTTAGCATCAATAACTACCATGTCCATTATCTGAAATGTGATCTCCTTTTCATTACCTCCTTCCTCCTAAATTCATCTTAAACATCCAAAATAACAACAACGGACAAAATAAAATGATTGGAAAGTAAAAACAGATAATTTCGATTAATTGGCAGGACGATTAATGTTGCCCAGTACGCGCCATTAATGAAGGGCCTCCGTTTCCTAGAAATAGGTCAATCCGAGAAGTCAACGAACTTTCTGACGTGACATCACAATGCGATGTGCGCAGAGTGAAAACTTTCAGCCAATCAGGGCGCGGTAACCAAGAGAATGGCCACGGCGCACCTGTTTGTTTACTGTTTTTGCATATGGCCTGGACAAGCAATACGGATGTTTCATTCTCGTATAATGGACTTTCAAACACTGACTTGGGCTTTTATTCATGGAACTTACCTCACATTAGCACAAGTCTTATTAATAAGGAAACTTCAAGTCGTTCGCTTTTTAAGAAAGAGGGAAAAGGAAGGGGGAAAGGAATGTGTTTGAGGTAAATGATAAACACATTATATTCACGAATTTTATTCATTTTTTTCGGAAGAGAAGGTGTTTTTTTTTTCAAGGTTACTTACAATCATTTTTCACATCTGTTAAATGCTAGTGTATCATTGACTGTTTTGTTTAATACTAATTTAACCTTCATTTTTCTCAACCTCAAAATATGATAAAAGGAAAGTCTATTATTACTACTGTACTGATTTGATCGCTTCTAGTTTATTTTCTACATACACTATATAGTTAACCGTCATCGTATATTTACCTACTCTATAGTCCTACTACTTCTACCGCTACTGACATGACTGATATCACTGCAACAATAATGCTTTAACTTTGTCTTCTACTACTACTACTACTACTACTACTACTACTACTACTACTACTACTACTACTACTACTACTACCACCACAACTACTACTCCTACTACTACTAATACTACTACTACTACTACTACTACTACTACTACTACTACTACTACTACTACTACTACTTCTACTACTACTACTACTACTACTACTACTACTACTACTACTATTACTATACTACTACTACTACTACTACTACTACTTCTACTACCACTACTACTAATTCTACTACTACTACTACTACTACTACTCCTACTTCTACTTCTACTACTACTACTATTACTACTACTACTACTACTACTACTACTACTACTTCTACTACTACTACTACTACTTTACTACTACTACTACTACTACTACTACTACTACTACTACTACTACTACTACTACTACTACTATTACTCCTACTACTACTACTACTACCACCACTACTACTACTTCTACTACTACTAATGCTACTACTACTACTCTACTACTACTACTACTATTATACTACTACTACTACTACTTCTGCTACTATTACTACTACTACTTCTACTACTACTACTACTACTACTATCCATGCAGAAAAGAAGGAAGGCAAATGATATTCATTCGACCCAACCAAATCATCCAAAACTTTTAATTTGATAATATCTGATTAAAAAAATTGCATGTATAATTAAGGTTCGCCATCTTACACTGACTCTAGGAAAGGCAATCACTGACCTTCCTTTGTCCAAAGGAGGGAGAAATATATCTTAGCTTTTTGAACTATATATCTGACTGCCGGAGGAATTAGGGCGCTATTTTACCGTTTCAAGCAAAGAATGAGATGTCCTCATGATTACGGTATGTTTTCTTCATAAACGTCGATTTATTCTCGAAATGAGCTGGTTGGTTGGCACATATACGCTTTTCTGGTCAGATTTTTTGAAAAGTCACATACAGGTAAAAATAATTTGTTCTTCTAATTTTATTCTAATTTTTCCCAAAATGAAAAATAAAATGAAAATAAAGAAATGTATTTAAACACAAAGTCATTGTGTCAGTGGGGGGGGGGGGGTGGAAATGTTTATGCTCGTGGCGTCAGTTGTCGTTAGAGATAGCTCACACAATTTTAGATCACTTAAACAAGATCACGTAATAATAATTCCTAAAAATTATTTATCGCATGAGACGCGGTTCAACGTAGTCATGAGACAGACATAGAGATTGCCAATCTTAAGTTTAAAGGGATGGTCCAGGTTGGAGATATTTGTATCTCAATAAATAGAGTAAAATTCACATAGCAAAATGCTGAAAATTTGATCAAAAGCGGATAACAAAACGAAGTTATTGAATTTTAAAGATTTGGATTATTCCGGTAAAACAATTCTAGGCATGTCTTCGTGAATAGATGGGCTGATGATGTCATATCCACACTTGTTCATCAGCCCCGTCGACCCCTCCCCCCAAAAAAGAATAAAGGGAAATTGATATTGAGCAGATGGTTAGAATTCAAGAAGGGAACTAACTTCCTTTTCACCATTAAAGACAAATATTGATTGTCTGATCATTCACGTTGACCGGAAGCTCAATGACTTTTTTCCATGAAGTATTTAGATTTTTTAAGCATCAATAACTACCATGTCCATTATCTGAAATGTGATCTCCTTTTCAATCCCTAGTTTCGATTAATTGGCAGGACGATTAATGATGCCAAGTAGACATACGCGCCTTTAATGAAAGGCCTCTGGTTCCTAGAAATAGATCAATCCGAGAAGTCAACGAACTTTCTGACGTGACATCACAATGCGATGTGCGCAGAGTGAAAACTTTCAGCCAATCGGGGCGCGGTAACCAAGGGAATGGCCACGGCGCACCTGTTTGTTTACTTTTTTGTTTGCATATGGCCTGGACAAGCAATACGGATGTTTCATTCTCGTTTAATGGACTCTCAGACACTGACTTGGGCTTTTATTCATGGAACTTACCTCACGTTATCACAAGTCTTAATAAGGAACTTCAAGTCGTTTGCTTTTTCAGAAAGAGGGAAAAAAAGGGGAAAAGGAATGTGTTTGAGGTAAATGATAAACACATTACATTCACGAATTTTATTTATTATTTTTTGGAAGAGAAAGTTTTTTTTCAAGTTTACTTACAATCATTTTTCACATCTGTTAAACGCTAGTGTATTATTGATTGTTTTTTTTTAATACTAATTTAACTTCATTTTTCTCAACCTCAAAATATGATGAAAGGAAAGTCCATTATTACTACTGTACTGATTTGATCGCTTCTAGTTTATGTTCTACATACACTATATAGTTAACCGTCATCGTATATTTACCTACTCTATAGTCCTACTACTTCTACCACTACTGACATGACTGATATCACTGCAACAATAATGCTTTAACTTTGTCTACTACTACTACTACTACTACTACTACTACAACTACTACTATACTACTACTACTACTACTACTACTACTACTACTACTACTACTACTACTACTACTACTACTACTAATACTACTACTACTACTACCACTACTACTACTACTTCTACTTCTACTACTACTACTACTACCACTTATACTACTACTACTACTACTACTACTACTACTACTACTACTACTACTACTACTACCATTACTACTACTACTACTACTACTACCACTACTACTACTACTACTACTACTACCACTACTACTACTATTACTTCCACTACTACTACTTCTATACTACTACTACTAATAATAATAACAATTCTACTACTACTACTACTACTACTATCCATGCAGAAAAGAAGGAAGGCAAATGATATTCATTCGACCCAACCAAATCATCAAAAACTTTTAATTTGATAATAGCTGATTGACAAATTTGCATGTATAATTAAGATTCGCCATCTTACACTGACTCTAGGAAAGGCAATCAATGACCTTCCTTCGTCCAAAGGAGGGAGAAATATATCTTAGCTTTTTGAACTATATATCTGACTGCCGGAGGAATTAGGGCGCTATTTTACCGTTTCAAGCAAAGAATGAGATGTCCTCATGATTACGGTATGTTTTCTTAAAAAAACATCGATATATTTTGGAAATGAGCTGGTCGGTCGGCATATATACGCTTTTCTGGTCAGATTTTTTGAAAAGTCAGATACTGGTAAAAATAATTTGTTCTTCTAATTTTATTATAATTTTTCCCAAAATGAAAAATAAAACGAAAATAAAGAACTGTATTTACACACAAAGTCATTGTGTCTGTTGGGAAAAAGGAAATGTTTATGCTCGTGGCGTCAGTTGTCGTTAGAGATAGCTCACACAATTTTAGATCACTTAAAGAAGATCATGTAATAATAATTCCTAAAAATTATTAATTGAATGAGACGCGGTTCAACATAGTCATGAGACAGACATAGAGATTGCCAATCTTAAGTTTAAAGGGATGGTCTAGGCTGGAGATATTTGTGTCTCAATAAATAGAGAAAAATGTTGGAAATTTGAACAAAATCGGATAACAAAACGAAGTTATTGAATTTTAAAGATTTGGATTATTCCGGTAAAACAGTTCTAAGCATGTCTTCGTGTATATCATATCCCTACTTGTTCATCAGCCCCGGTCGACGCCCCCCAACAAAAAAAAAGAATAAAGGAAAATTTATATTAAACAGATGGTCAGAATTCAAGAAGAGAACAAACTTCCTTTTCACCATTAAATGCAAATATTGATTGTCTGATCGTTCACATTGACGGGAAGCTCATTGACTTTTTTTCCATGAAGTATTTAGATTTTTTTAGCATCAATAACTACCATGTCCATTATCTGAAATGTGATCTCCTTTTCATTACCTCCTCCCTCCTAAATTCATCTTAAACATCCAAAATAACAATAACGGACAAAATAAAATGATTGGAAAGTAAAAACAGATAATTTCGATTAATTGGCAGGACGATTAATGATGCCCAGAAGACATACGCGCCTTGAATGACGGGCCTCTGGTTCCGAGAAATAGGTCAATCCTAGATGTCAACGAACTTTCTGGCGTGACATCACAATGCGATGTGCGCAGAGTCAAAACTTTCAGCCAATCGGGGCGCGGTAACCAAGGGAATGTCCACGGCGCACCTGTTTGTTTACTTTTTATTGCATATGGCCTGGACAAGCAATACGGATGTTTTATTCTCGTTTAATGGACTTTAAGACACTGACTTTGGCTTTTATTCATGGAACTTAACTCACATTATCACAAATCTTAATAAGGAAACTTCAAGTCGTTTGCTTTTTCA